>NW_025728984.1:0-48544 GCF_021461385.2 Schistocerca piceifrons | reverse complement strand
AACGGGGCCATCATGACATACGAAAGCATGTGTCACTTCTGTACCCGAATAGGGATCCCCACATAACGTGATGACCAACCATAACAGCGACCCTAATCTAAAAGACTGTGTCAACGTATTCCCACCCAACCCTGTGTCTTTACTTGTCATGCTTACTTGCCGAATTCGGCGTTTATTCCTGTCTGACGGTGATAGGATCCAGGTACGACACAAACTTTCAATGTCATAGATGCATCCAATGTTGCTTGAAGGGTAAAGCTGTGTAATGAAGGCAGGAAACAAAGACATGAATTCAGTGCTCCCAATCATCGACTACATCTGTTCTCTTCCCTAGGAGCAGCTTCATACCACACATTCAATAACACAATATTCAATTTTTACTGCCAATAATGAGAGGGACTGAGGCGGAAATGTTAGTCAGAAGGCTATAGCGTTAGGAAAGTAGTGCAACGGGGCCATCATGACATACGAAAGTATGTGTCACTTCTGTACCCGAATAGGGATCCCCACATAACCGTGATCACCGACCATAACAGCGACCCTAATCTAAAAAACTGTGTCAAGTTATTCCCACCCAACCCTGTGTCTTTACTTGTCATGCTTAATTGCCGAATTCGGCGTTTATTCCTGTCTGACGGTGATAGGATCCAGGTACGACACAAACTTTCAATGTCATAGATGCATCCAATGTTGCTTGAAGGGTAAAGCTGTGTAATGAAGGCAGGAAACAAAGACATGAATTCAGGGCTCCCAATCATGGACTACATCTCTTCTCTTCCTTAGGAAACAGCTTCATACCACACATTTATAGCACAATATTCAAATTTCATTGCCAATAATGAGAGGGGCTGAGGCGGAAATGTTAGTCAGAAGGCTAAAGCGTTAGGAAAGTAGTGCAACGGGGCCATCATGACATACGAAAGTATGTGTCACTTCTGTACCTGAATAGGGATCCCCACATAACGTGATCACCGACCATAACAGCGACCCTAATCTAAAAGACTGTGTCAACTTATTCCCACCCATCCCTGTGTCTTTACTTGTCATGCTTATTTGCCGAATTCGGCGTTTATTCCTGTCTGACGGTGATAGGATCCAGGTACGACACAAACTTTCAATGTCATAGATGCATCCAATGTTGCTTGAAGGGTAAAGCAGTGTAATGAAGGCAGGAAACAAAGACATGAACTCAGGGCTCCCAATCATCGTCTACATCTCTTCTCTTCCCTACGAACGGCTTCATACGACTCATTCAATAACAGAATATTCAATTTTTACTGCCAATAATGAGGGGGGCTGAGGCGGAAATGTTAGTCAGAAGGCAAAAGCGTTAGGAAAGTAGTGCAACGGGGCCATCATCACATACGAAAGTATGTGTCACTTCTGTACCTGAATAGGGATCCCCACATAACGTGATCACCGACCATAACAGCGACCCTAATCTAAAAAACTGTGTCAAGTTATTCCCACCTAACCCTGTGTCTTTACTTGTCATCCTTATTTGCCGAATTCGGCGTTTATACGTGTCTGACGGTGATAGGATCCAGGTACGACACAAACATTCAATGTCATAGATGCATCCAATGTAGCTTGAAGGGTAAAGCTGTGTAATGAAGGCAGGAAACAAAGACATGAATTCAGTACTCCCAATCATCGACTACATCTCTTCTCTTCCCTAGGAGCAGCTTCATACCACTCATTCAATAACACAATATTCAGTTTTTACTGCCAATAATGAGAGGGTCTGAGGCGGAAATCTTAGTCAGAAGGCTAAAGCGATAGGAAAGTAGTGCAACGGGGATATCATGACATACGAAAGTATGTGTCACTTCTGTACCCGAATAGGGATCCCCACATAACGTGATCACCGACCATAACAGCGACCCTAATCTAAAAGACTGTGTCAACGTATTCCCACCCAACCCCTGTGTCTTTACTTGTCATGCTTACTTGCCGAATTCGGCGTTTATTCCTGTCTGACGGTGATAGGATCCAGGTACGACACAAACTTTCAATGTCATAGATGCATCCAATGTTGCTTGAAGGGTAAAGCTGTGTAATGAAGGCAGGAAACAAAGACATGAATTCAGTGCTCCCAATCATCGACTACATCTGTTCTCTTCCCTAGGAGCAGCTTCATACCACACATTCAATAACACAATATTCAATTTTTACTGCCAATAATGAGAGGGACTGAGGCGGAAATGTTAGTCAGAAGGCTAAAGCGTTAGGAAAGCAGTGCAACGGGGCCATCATGACATACGAAAGTATGTGTCACTTCTGTACCCGAATAGGGATCCCCACATAACGTGATCACCGACCATAACAGCGACCCTAATCTAAAAAACTGTGTCAAGTTATTCCCACCCAACCCTGTGTCTTTACTTGTCATGCTTAATTGCCGAATTCGGCGTTTATACCTGTCTGACGGTGATAGGATCCAGGTACGACACAAACTTTCAATGTCATAGATGCATCCAATGTTGCTTGAAGGGTAAAGCTGTGTAATGAAGGCAGGAAACAAAGACATGAATTCAGGGCTCCCAATCATGGACTACATCTCTTCTCTTCCTTAGGAACAGCTTCATACCACACATTTATAGCACAATATTCAAATTTCATTGCCAATAATGAGAGGGGCTGAGGCGGAAATGTTAGTCAGAAGGCTAAAGCGTTAGGAAAGTAGTGCAACGGGGCCATCATGACATACGAAAGTATGTGTCACTTCTGTACCTGAATAGGGATCCCCACATAACGTGATCACCGACCATAACAGCGACCCTAATCTAAAAGACTGTGTCAACTTATTCCCACCCAACCCTGTGTCTTTACTTGTCATGCTTATTTGCCGAATTCGGGTCGGTTTATTCCTGTCTGACGGTGATAGGATCCAGGTACGACACAAACTTTCAATGTCATAGATGCATCCAATGTTGCTTGAAGGGTAAAGCAGTGTAATGAAGGCAGGAAACAAAGACATGAACTCAGGGCTCCCAATCATCGTCTACATCTCTTCTCTTCCCTACGAACGGCTTCATACGACTCATTCAATAACAGAATATTCAATTTTTACTGCCAATAATGAGGGGGGCTGAGGCGGAAAATGTTAGTCAGAAGGCAAAAGCGTTAGGAAAGTAGTGCAACGGGGCCATCATCACATACGAAAGTATGTGTCACTTCTGTACCTGAATAGTGGATCCCCACATAACGTGATCACCGACCATAACAGCGACCCTAATCTAAAAAAACTGTGTCAAGTTATTCCCACCTAACCCTGTGTCTTTACTTGTCATCCTTATTTGCCGAATTCGGCGTTTATACGTGTCTGACGGTGATAGGATCCAGGTACGACACAAACATTCAATGTCATAGATGCATCCAATGTAGCTTGAAGGGTAAAGCTGTGTAATGAAGGCAGGAAACAAAGACATGAATTCAGTA
The DNA here is from genome assembly GCF_021461385.2 of Schistocerca piceifrons. Classification (NCBI taxonomy): domain Eukaryota; kingdom Metazoa; phylum Arthropoda; class Insecta; order Orthoptera; family Acrididae; genus Schistocerca; species Schistocerca piceifrons. The sequence goes on along the minus strand of NW_025728984.1, from coordinate 45,103 downwards.
CTCCCAATCATCGACTACATCTCTTCTCTTCCTAGGAGCAGCTTCATACCACTCATTCAATAACACAATATTCAATTTTTACTGCCAATAATGAGAGGGTCTGAGGCGGAAATGTTAGTCAGAAGGCTAAAGCGATAGGAAAGTAGTGCAACGGGGGCCATCATGACATACGAAAGTATGTGTCACTTCTGTACCCGAATAGGGATCCCCACATAACGTGATCACCGACCATAACAGCGACCCTAATCTAAAAGACTGTGTCAACTTATTCCCACCCAACCCTGTGTCTTTACTTGTCATGCTTACTTGCCGAATTCGGCGTTTATTCCTGTCTGACGGTGATAGGATCCAGGTACGACACAAACTTTCAATGTCATAGATGCATCCAATGTTGCCTGAAGGGTAAAGCTGAGTAATGAAGGCAGGAAACAAAGTCATGAATTCAGTGCTCCCAATCATCGACTACATCTGTTCTCTTCCCTAGGAGCAGCTTCATACCACACATTCAATAACACAATATTCAATTTTTACTGCCAATAATGAGAGGGACTGAGGCGGAAATGTTAGTCAGAAGGCTAAAGCGTTAGGAAAGTAGTGCAACGGGGCCATCATGACATACGAAAGTATGTGTCACTTCTGCACCCGAATAGGGATCCCCACATAACGTGATCACCGACCATAACAGCGACCCTAATCTAAAAAACTGTGTCAAGTTATTCCCACCCAACCCTGTGTCTTTACTTGTCATGCTTATTTGCCGAATTCGGCGTTTATACCTGTCTGACGGTGATAGGATCCAGGTACGACACAAACTTTCAATGTCATAGATGCATCCAATGTTGCTTGAAGGGTAAAGCTGTGTAATGAAGGCAGGAAACAAAGACATGAATTCAGGGCTCCCAATCATCGACTACATCTCTTCTCTTCCTTAGGAACAGCTTCATACCACACATTTATATCACAATATTCAAATTTCATTGCCAATAATGAGAGGGGCTGAGGCGGAAATGTTAGTCAGAAGGCTAAAGCGTTAGGAAAGCAGTGCAACGGGGCCATCATGACATACGAAAGTATGTGTCACTTCTGTACCTGAATAGGGATCCCCACATAACGTGATCACCGACCATAACAGCGACCCTAATCTAAAAGACTGTGTCAACTTATTCCCACCCAACCCTGTGTCTTTACTTGTCATGCTTATTTGCCGAATTCGGCGTTTATTCCTGTCTGACGGTGATAGGATCCAGGTACGACACAAACTTTCAATGTCATAGATGCATCCAATGTTGCTTGAAGGGTAAAGCTGAGTAATGAAGGCAGGAAACAAAGACATGAATTCAGTGCTCCCAATCATCGACTACATCTGTTCTCTTCCCTAGGAGCAGCTTCATACCACACATTCAATAACACTATATTCAATTTTTACTGCCAATAATGAGAGGGACTGAGGCGGAAATGTTAGTCAGAAGGCTAAAGCGTTAGGAAAGTAGTGCAACGGGGCCATCATGACATACGAAAGTATGTGTCACTTCTGTACCCGAATAGGGATCCCCACATAACGTGATCACCGACCATAACAGCGACCCTAATCTAAAAAACTGTGTCAAGTTATTCCCACCTAACCCTGTGTCTTTACTTGTCATCCTTATTTGCCGAATTCGGCGTTTATACGTGTCTGACGCTGATAGGATCCAGGTACGACACAAACATTCAATGTCATAGATGCATCCAATGTAGCTTGATGGGTAAAGCTGTGTAATGAAGGCAGGAAACAAAGACATGAATTCAGTACTCCCCAATCATCGACTACATCTCTTCTCTTCCCTAGGAGCAGCTTCATACCACTCATTCAATAACACAATATTCAATTTTTACTGCCAATAATGAGAGGGTCTGAGGCGGAAATCTTAGTCAGAAGGCTAAAGCGATAGGAAAGTAGTGCAACGGGGCCATCATGACATACGAAAGTATGTGTCACTTCTGTACCCGAATAGGGATCCCCACATAACGTGATCACCGACCATAACAGCGACCCTAATCTAAAAGACTGTGTCAACTTATTCCCACCCAACCCTGTGTCTTTACTTGTCATGCTTACTTGCCGAATTCGGCGTTTATTCCTGTCTGACGGTGATAGGATCCAGGTACGACACAAACTTTCAATGTCATAGATGCATCCAATGTTGCTTGAAGGGTAAAGCTGAGTAATGAAGGCAGGAAACAAAGACATGAATTCAGTGCTCCCAATCATCGACTACATCTGTTCTCTTCCCTAGGAGCAGCTTCATACCACACATTCAATAACACAATATTCAATTTTTACTGCCAATAATGAGAGGGACTGAGGCGGAAATGTTAGTCAGAAGGCTAAAGCGTTAGGAAAGTAGTGCAACGGGGCCATCATGACATACGAAAGTATGTGTCACTTCTGCACCCGAATAGGGATCCCCACATAACGTGATCACCGACCATAACAGCGACCCTAATCTAAAAAACTGTGTCAAGTTATTCCCACCCAACCCTGTGTCTTTACTTGTCATGCTTATTTGCCGAATTCGGCGTTTCTACCTGTCTGACGGTGATAGGATCCAGGTACGACACAAACTTTCAATGTCATAGATGCATCCAATGTTGCTTGAAGGGTAAAGCTGTGTAATGAAGGCAGGAAACAAAGACATGAATTCAGGGCTCCCAATCATCGACTACATCTCTTCTCTTCCTTAGGAACAGCTTCATACCACACATTTATAACACAATATTCAAATTTCATTGCCAATAATGAGAAGGGCTGAGGCGGAAATGTTAGTCAGAAGGCTAAAGCGTTAGGAAAGTAGTGCAACGGGGCCATCATGACATACGAAAGTATGTGTCACTTCTGTACCTGAATAGGGATCCCCACATAACGTGATCACCGACCATAACAGCGACCCTAATCTAAAAGACTGTGTCAACTTATTCCCACCCAACCCTGTGTCTTTACTTGTCATGCTTATTTGCCGAATTCGGCGTTTATTCCTGTCTGACGGTGATAGGATCCAGATACGACACAAACTTTCAATGTCATAGATGCATCCAATGTTGCTTGAAGGGTAAAGCTGTGTAATGAAGGCAGGAAACAAAGACATGAATTCAGTGCTCCCAATCATCGACTACATCTGTTCTCTTCCCTAGGAGCAGCTTCATACCACACATTCAATAACACTATATTCAATTTTTACTGCCAATAATGAGAGGGACTGAGGCGGAAATGTTAGTCAGAAGGCTAAAGCGTTAGGAAAGTAGTGCAACGGGGCCATCATGACATACGAAAGTATGTGTCACTTCTGTACCCGAATAGGGATCCCCACATAACGTGATCACCGACCATAACAGCGACCCTAATCTAAAAAACTGTGTCAAGTTATTCCCACCCAACCCTGTGTCTTTACTTGTCATGCTTATTTGCCGAATTCGGCGTTTATACCTGTCTGACGGTGATAGGATCCAGGTACGACACAAACTTTCAATGTGATAGATGCATCCAATGTTGCTTGAAGGGTAAAGCTGTGTAATGAAGGCAGGAAACAAAGACATGAATTCAGGGCTCCCAATCATCGACTACATCTCTTCTCTTCCTTAGGAACAGCTTCATACCACACATTTATTACACAATATTCAAATTTCATTGCCAATAATGAGAGGGGCTGAGGCGGAAATGTTAGTCAGAAGGCTAAAGCGTTCGGAAAGTAGTGCAACAGGGCCATCATGACATACGAAAGTATGTGTCACTTCTGTACCTGAATAGGGATCCCCACATAACGTGATCACCGACCATAACAGCGACCCTAATCTAAAAGACTGTGTCAACTTATTCCCACCCAACCCTGTGTCTTTACTTGTCATGCTTATTTGCCGAATTCGGCGTTTATTCCTGTCTGACGGTGATAGGATCCAGGTACGACACAAACTTTCAATGTCATAGATGCATCCAATATTGCTTGAAGGGTAAAGCAGTGTAATGAAGGCAGGAAACAAAGACATGAACTCAGGGGTCCCAATCATCGTCTACATCTCTTCTCTTCCCTACGAACGGCTTCATACGACTCATTCAATAACAGAATATTCAATTTTTACTGCCAATAATGAGGGGGGCTGAGGCGGAAATGGTAGTCAGAAGGCAAAAGCGTTAGGAAAGTAGTGCAACGGGGCCATCATCACATACGAAAGTATGTGTCACTTCTGTACCTGAATAGGGATCCCCACATAACGTGATCACCGACCATAACAGCGACCCTAACCTAAAAAACTGTGTCAAGTTATTCCCACCCAACCCTGTGTCTTTACTTGTCATGCTTACTTGCCGAATTCGGCGTTTATTCCTGTCTGACGGTGATAGGATCCAGGTACGACACAAACTTTCAATGTCATAGATGCATCCAATGTTGCTTGAAGGGTAAAGCAGTGTAATGAAGGCAGGAAACAAAGACATGAATTCAGTGCTCCCAATCATCGACTACATCTGTTCTCTTCCCTAGGAGCAGCTTCATACCACACATTCAATAACACTATATTCAATTTTTACTGCCAATAATGAGAGGGACTGAGGCGGAAATGTTAGTCAGAAGGCTAAAGCGTTAGGAAAGTAGTGCAACGGGGCCATCATGACATACGAAAGTATGTGTCACTTCTGTACCCGAATAGGGATCCCCACATAACGTGATCACCGACCATAACAGCGACCCTAATCTAAAAAACTGTGTCAAGTTATTCCCACCCAACCCTGTGTCTTTACTTGTCATGCTTATTTGCCGAATTCGGCGTTTATACCTGTCTGACGGTGATAGGATCCAGGTACGACACAAACTTTCAATGTGATAGATGCATCCAATGTTGCTTGAAGGGTAAAGCTGTGTAATGAAGGCAGGAAACAAAGACATGAATTCAGGGCTCCCAATCATCGACTACATCTCTTCTCTTCCTTAGGAACAGCTTCATACCACACATTTATTACACAATATTCAAATTTCATTGCCAATAATGAGAGGGGCTGAGGCGGAAATGTTAGTCAGAAGGCTAAAGCGTTCGGAAAGTAGTGCAACAGGGCCATCATGACATACGAAAGTATGTGTCACTTCTGTACCTGAATAGGGATCCCCACATAACGTGATCACCGACCATAACAGCGACCCTAATCTAAAAGACTGTGTCAACTTATTCCCACCCAACCCTGTGTCTTTACTTGTCATGCTTATTTGCCGAATTCGGCGTTTATTCCTGTCTGACGGTGATAGGATCCAGGTACGACACAAACTTTCAATGTCATAGATGCATCCAATATTGCTTGAAGGGTAAAGCAGTGTAATGAAGGCAGGAAACAAAGACATGAACTCAGGGGTCCCAATCATCGTCTACATCTCTTCTCTTCCCTACGAACGGCTTCATACGACTCATTCTATAACAGAATATTCAATTTTTACTGCCAATAATGAGGGGGGCTGAGGCGGAAATGGTAGTCAGAAGGCAAAAGCGTTAGGAAAGTAGTGCAACGGGGCCATCATCACATACGAAAGTATGTGTCACTTCTGTACCTGAATAGGGATCCCCACATAACGTGATCACCGACCATAACAGCGACCCTAATCTAAAAAACTGTGTCAAGTTATTCCCACCTAACCCTGTGTCTTTACTTGTCATCCTTATTTACCGAATTCGGCGTTTATACGTGTCTGACGGTGATAGGATCCAGGTACGACACAAACATTCAATGTCATAGATGCATCCAATGTAGCTTGAAGGGTAAAGCTGTGTAATGAGGGAAGGAAACAAAGACATGAATTCAGTACTCCCAATCATCGACTACATCTCTTCTCTTCCCTAGGGGCAGCTTCATACCACTCATTCAATAACACAATATTCAATTTTTACTGCCAATAATGAGAGGGTCTGAGGCGGAAATGTTAGTCAGAAGGCTAAAGCGTTAGGAAAGTAGTGCAACGGGGCCATCATGACATACGAAAGTATGTGTCACTTCTGTACCCGAATAGGGATCCCCACATAACGTGATCACCGACCATAACAGCGACCCTAATCTAAAAAACAGTGTCAAGTTATTCCCACCCAACCCTGTGTCTTTACTTGTCATGCTTATTTGCCGAATTCGGCGTTTATACCTGTCTGACGGTGATAGGATCCAGGTACGACACAAACTTTCAATGTCATAGATGCATCCAATGTTGCTTGAAGGGTAAAGCTGTGTAATGAAGGCAGGAAACAAAGACATGAATTCAGGGCTCCCAATCATCGACTACATCTCCTCTCTTCCCTAGGAATGGCTTCATAGGACACATTCAATAACACAATATTCAATTTTTACTGCCAATAATGAGGGGGGCTGAGGCGGAAATGTTAGTCAGAAGGCTAAAGCGTTAGGAAAGTAGTGCAATGGGCCATCATGAGATACGATAGTATGTGTCACTTCTGTACCCGAATAGGGATCCCCACATAACGTGATCACCGACCATAACAGCGACCCTAATCTAAAAGACTGTGTCAACTTATTCCCACCCAACCCTGTGTCTTTACTTGTCATGCTTACTTGCCGAATTCGGCGTTTATTCCTGTCTGACGGTGATAGGATCCAGGTACGACACAAACTTTCTATGTCATAGATGCATCCAATGTTGCCTGAAGGGTAAAGCTGAGTAATGAAGGCAGGAAACAAAGACATGAATTCAGTGCTCCCAATCATCGACTACATCTGTTCTCTTCCCTAGGAGCAGCTTCATACCACACATTCAATAACACAATATTCAATTTTTACTGCCAATAATGAGAGGGACTGAGGCGGAAATGTTAGTCAGAAGGCTAAAGCGTTAGGAAAGTAGTGCAACGGGGCGATCATGACATACGAAAGTATGTGTCACTTCTGTACCTGAATAGGGATCCCCACATAACGTGATCACCGACCATAACAGCGACCCTAACCTAAAAAACTGTGTCAAGTTATTCCCACCCAACCCTGTGTCTTTACTTGTCATGCTTATTTGCCGAATTCGGCGTTTATTCCTGTCTGACGGTGATAGGATCCAGGTACGACACAAACTTTCAATGTCATAGATGCATCCAATGTTGCTTGAAGGGTAAAGCTGAGTAATGAAGGCAGGAAACAAAGACATGAATTCAGGGCTCCCAATCATCGACTACATCTCTTCTCTTCCTTAGGAACAGCTTCATACCACACATTCAATAACACAATATTCAATTTTTACTGCCAATAATGAGAGGGACTGAGGCGGAAATGTTAGTCAGAAGGCTAAAGCGTTAGGAAAGTAGTGCAACGGGGCCATCATGACATACGAAAGTATGTGTCACTTCTGTACACGAATAGGGATCCCCACATAACGTGATCACCGACCATAACAGCGACCCTAACCTAAAAAACTGTGTCAAGTTATTCCCACCCAACCCTGTGTCTTTACTTGTCATGCTTAATTGCCGAATTCGGCGTTTATTCCTGTCTGACGGTGATAGGATCCAGGTACGACACAAACTTTCAATGTCATAGATGCATCCAATGTTGCTTGAAGGGTAAAGCAGTGTAATGAAGGCAGGAAACAAAGACATGAATTCAGGGCTCCCAATCATCGTCTACATCTCTTCTCTTCCCTTGGAACGGCTTCATACGACTCATTCAATAACAGAATATTCAATTTTTACTGCCAATAATGAGGGGGGCTGAGGCGGAAATGTTAGTCAGAAGGCAAAAGCGTTAGGAAAGTAGTGCAACGGGGCCATCATGACATACGAAAGTATGTGTCACTTCTGTACCTGAATAGGGATCCCCACATAACGTGATCACCGACCATAACAGCGACCCTAATCTAAAAAACTGTGTCAAGTTATTCCCACCTAACCCTGTGTCTTTACTTGTCATCCTTATTTGCCGAATTCGGCGTTTATACGTGTCTGACGGTGATAGGATCCAGGTACGACACAAACATTCAATGTCATAGATGCATCCAATGTTGCTTGAAGGGTAAAGCTGTGTAATGACGGCAGGAAACAAAGACATGAATTCAGTACTCCCAATCATCGACTACATCTCTTCTCTTCCCTAGGAGCAGCTTCATACCACTCATTCAATAACACAATATTCAATTTTTACTGCCAATAATGAGAGGGTCTGAGGCGGAAATGTTAGTCAGAAGGCTAAAGCGTTAGGAAAGTAGTGCAACGGGGCCATCATGACATACGAAAGCATGTGTCACTTCTGTACCCGAATAGGGATCCCCACATAACGTGATGACCAACCATAACAGCGACCCTAATCTAAAAGACTGTGTCAACGTATTCCCACCCAACCCTGTGTCTTTACTTGTCATGCTTACTTGCCGAATTCGGCGTTTATTCCTGTCTAACGGTGATAGGATCCAGGTACGACACAAACTTTCAATGTCATAGATGCATCCAATGTTGCTTGAAGGGTAAAGCTGTGTAATGAAGGCAGGAAACAAAGACATGAATTCAGTGCTCCCAATCATCGACTACATCTGTTCTCTTCCCTAGGAGCAGCTTCATACCACACATTCAATAACACAATATTCAATTTTTACTGCCAATAATGAGAGGGACTGAGGCGGAAATGTTAGTCAGAAGGCTATAGCGTTAGGAAAGTAGTGCAACGTTGCCATCATGACATACGAAAGTATGTGTCACTTCTGTACCCGAATAGGGATCCCCACATAACGTGATCACCGACCATAACAGCGACCCTAATCTAAAAAACTGTGTCAAGTTATTCCCACCCAACCCTGTGTCTTTACTTGTCATGCTTAATTGCCGAATTCGGCGTTTATACGTGTCTGACGGTGATAGGATCCAGGTACGACACAAACTTTCAATGTCATAGATGCATCCAATGTTGCTTGAAGGGTAAAGCTGTGTAATGAAGGCAGGAAACAAAGACATGAATTCAGGGCTCCCAATCATGGACTACATCTCTTCTCTTCCTTAGGAACAGCTTCATACCACACATTTATAGCACAATATTCAAATTTCATTGCCAATAATGAGAGGGGCTGAGGCGGAAATGTTAGTCAGAAGGCTAAAGCGTTAGGAAAGTAGTGCAACGGGGCCATCATGACATACGAAAGTATGTGTCACTTCTGTACCTGAATAGGGATCCCCACATAACGTGATCACCGACCATAACAGCGACCCTAATCTAAAAGACTGTGTCAACTTATTCCCACCCATCCCTGTGTCTTTACTTGTCATGCTTATTTGCCGAATTCGGCGTTTATTCCTGTCTGACGGTGATAGGATCCAGGTACGACACAAACTTTCAATGTCATAGATGCATCCAATGTTGCTTGAAGGGTAAAGCAGTGTAATGAAGGCAGGAAACAAAGACATGAACTCAGGGCTCCCAATCATCGTCTACATCTCTTCTCTTCCCTACGAACGGCTTCATACGACTCATTCAATAACAGAATATTCAATTTTTACTGCCAATAATGAGGGGGGCTGAGGCGGAAATGTTAGTCAGAAGGCAAAAGCGTTAGGAAAGTAGTGCAACGGGGCCATCATCACATACGAAAGTATGTGTCACTTCTGTACCTGAATAGGGATCCCCACATAACGTGATCACCGACCATAACAGCGACCCTAATCTAAAAAACTGTGTCAAGTTATTCCCACCTAACCCTGTGTCTTTACTTGTCATCCTTATTTGCCGAATTCGGCGTTTATACGTGTCTGACGGTGATAGGATCCAGGTACGACACAAACATTCAATGTCATAGATGCATCCAATGTAGCTTGAAGGGTAAAGCTGTGTAATGAAGGCAGGAAACAAAGACATGAATTCAGTACTCCCAATCATCGACTACATCTCTTCTCTTCCCTAGGAGCAGCTTCATACCACTCATTCAATAACACAATATTCAGTTTTTACTGCCAATAATGAGAGGGTCTGAGGCGGAAATCTTAGTCAGAAGGCTAAAGCGATAGGAAAGTAGTGCAACGGGGATATCATGACATACGAAAGTATGTGTCACTTCTGTACCCGAATAGGGATCCCCACATAACGTGATCACCGACCATAACAGCGACCCTAATCTAAAAGACTGTGTCAACGTATTCCCACCCAACCCTGTGTCTTTACTTGTCATGCTTACTTGCCGAATTCGGCGTTTATTCCTGTCTGACGGTGATAGGATCCAGGTACGACACAAACTTTCAATGTCATAGATGCATCCAATGTTGCTTGAAGGGTAAAGCTGTGTAATGAAGGCAGGAAACAAAGACATGAATTCAGTGCTCCCAATCATCGACTACATCTGTTCTCTTCCCTAGGAGCAAATTCATACCACACATTCAATAACACAATATTCAATTTTTACTGCCAATAATGAGAGGGACTGAGGCGGAAATGTTAGTCAGAAGGCTAAAGCGTTAGGAAAGCAGTGCAACGGGGCCATCATGACATACGAAAGTATGTGTCACTTCTGTACCCGAATAGGGATCCCCACATAACGTGATCACCGACCATAACAGCGACCCTAATCTAAAAAACTGTGTCAAGTTATTCCCACCCAACCCTGTGTCTTTACTTGTCATGCTTAATTGCCGAATTCGGCGTTTATACCTGTCTGACGGTGATAGGATCCAGGTACGACACAAACTTTCAATGTCATAGATGCATCCAATGTTGCTTGAAGGGTAAAGCTGTGTAATGAAGGCAGGAAACAAAGACATGAATTCAGGGCTCCCAATCATGGACTACATCTCTTCTCTTCCTTAGGAACAGCTTCATACCACACATTTATAGCACAATATTCAAATTTCATTGCCAATAATGAGAGGGGCTGAGGCGGAAATGTTAGTCAGAAGGCTAAAGCGTTAGGAAAGTAGTGCAACGGGGCCATCATGACATACGAAAGTATGTGTCACTTCTGTACCTGAATAGGGATCCCCACATAACGTGATCACCGACCATAACAGCGACCCTAATCTAAAAGACTGTGTCAACTTATTCCCACCCAACCCTGTGTCTTTACTTGTCATGCTTATTTGCCGAATTCGGCGTTTATTCCTGTCTGACGGTGATAGGATCCAGGTACGACACAAACTTTCAATGTCATAGATGCATCCAATGTTGCTTGAAGGGTAAAGCAGTGTAATGAAGGCAGGAAACAAAGACATGAACTCAGGGCTCCCAATCATCGTCTACATCTCTTCTCTTCCCTACGAACGGCTTCATACGACTCATTCAATAACAGAATATTCAATTTTTACTGCCAATAATGAGGCGGGCTGAGGCGGAAATGTTAGTCAGAAGGCAAAAGCGTTAGGAAAGTAGTGCAACGGGGCCATCATCACATACGAAAGTATGTGTCACTTCTGTACCTGAATAGGGATCCCCACATAACGTGATCACCGACCATAACAGCGACCATAATCTAAAAAACTGTGTCAAGTTATTCCCACCTAACCCTGTGTCTTTACTTGTCATCCTTATTTGCCGAATTCGGCGTTTATACGTGTCTGACGGTGATAGGATCCAGGTACGACACAAACATTCAATGTCATAGATGCATCCAATGTAGCTTGAAGGGTAAAGCTGTGTAATGAAGGCAGGAAACAAAGACATGAATTCAGTACTCCCAATCATCGACTACATCTCTTCTCTTCCCTAGGAGCAGCTTCATACCACTCATTCAATAACACAATATTCAATTTTTACTGCCAATAATGAGAGGGTCTGAGGCGGAAATGTTAGTCAGAAGGCTAAAGCGATAGGAAAGTAGTGCAACGGGGCCATCATGACATACGAAAGTATGTGTCACTTCTGTACCCGAATAGGGATCCCCACATAACGTGATCACCGACCATAACAGCGACCCTAATCTAAAAGACTGTGTCAACTTATTCCCACCCAACCCTGTGTCTTTACTTGTCATGCTTACTTGCCGAATTCGGCGTTTATTCCTGTCTGACGGTGATAGGATCCAGGTACGACACAAACTTTCAATGTCATAGATGCATCCAATGTTGCCCGAAGGGTAAAGCTGAGTAATGAAGGCAGGAAACAACGTCATGAATTCAGTGCTCCCAATCATCGACTACATCTGTTCTCTTCCCTAGGAGCAGCTTCATACCACACATTCAATAACACAATATTCAATTTTTACTGCCAATAATGAGAGGGACTGAGGCGGAAATGTTAGTCAGAAGGCTAAAGCGTTAGGAAAGTAGTGCAACGGGGCCATCATGACATACGAAAGTATGTGTCACTTCTGCACCCGAATAGGGATCCCCACATAACGTGATCACCGACCATAACAGCGACCCTAATCTAAAAAACTGTGTCAAGTTATTCCCACCCAACCCTGTGTCTTTACTTGTCATGCTTATTTGCCGAATTCGGCGTTTATACCTGTCTGACGGTGATAGGATCCAGGTACGACACAAACTTTCAATGTCATAGATGCATCCAATGTTGCTTGAAGGGTAAAGCTGTGTAATGAAGGCAGGAAACAAAGACATGAATTCAGGGCTCCCAATCATCGACTACATCTCTTCTCTTCCTTAGGAACAGCTTCATACCACACATTTATATCACAATATTCAAATTTCATTGCCAATAATGAGAGGGGCTGAGGCGGAAATGTTAGTCAGAAGGCTAAAGCGTTAGGAAAGTAGTGCAACGGGGCCATCATGACATACGAAAGTATGTGTCACTTCTGTACCTGAATAGGGATCCCCACATAACGTGATCACCGACCATAACAGCGACCCTAATCTAAAAGACTGTGTCAACTTATTCCCACCCAACCCTGTGTCTTTACTTGTCATGCTTATTTGCCGAATTCGGCGTTTATTCCTGTCTGACGGTGATAGGATCCAGGTACGACACAAACTTTCAATGTCATAGATGCATCCAATGTTGCTTGAAGGGTAAAGCTGAGTAATGAAGGCAGGAAACAAAGACATGAATTCAGTGCTCCCAATCATCGACTACATCTGTTCTCTTCCCTAGGAGCAGCTTCATACCACACATTCAATAACACTATATTCAATTTTTACTGCCAATAATGAGAGGGACTGAGGCGGAAATGTTAGTCAGAAGGCTAAAGCGTTAGGAAAGTAGTGCAACGGGGCCATCATGACATACGAAAGTATGTGTCACTTCTGTACCCGAATAGGGATCCCCACATAACGTGATCACCGACCATAACAGCGACCCTAATCTAAAAAACTGTGTCAAGTTATTCCCACCTAACCCTGTGTCTTTACTTGTCATCCTTATTTGCCGAATTCGGCGTTTATACGTGTCTGACGCTGATAGGATCCAGGTACGACACAAACATTCAATGTCATAGATGCATCCAATGTAGCTTGATGGGTAAAGCTGTGTAATGAAGGCAGGAAACAAAGACATGAATTCAGTACTCCCAATCATCGACTACATCTCTTCTCTTCCCTAGGAGCAGCTTCATACCACTCATTCAATAACACAATATTCAATTTTTACTGCCAATAATGAGAGGGTCTGAGGCGGAAATCTTAGTCAGAAGGCTAAAGCGATAGGAAAGTAGTGCAACGGGGCCATCATGACATACGAAAGTATGTGTCACTTCTGTACCCGAATAGGGATCCCCACATAACGTGATCACCGACCATAACAGCGACCCTAATCTAAAAGACTGTGTCAACTTATTCCCACCCAACCCTGTGTCTTTACTTGTCATGCTTACTTGCCGAATTCGGCGTTTATTCCTGTCTGACGGTGATAGGATCCAGGTACGACACAAACTTTCAATGTCATAGATGCATCCAATGTTGCTTGAAGGGTAAAGCTGAGTAATGAAGGCAGGAAACAAAGACATGAATTCAGTGCTCCCAATCATCGACTACATCTGTTCTCTTCCCTAGGAGCAGCTTCATACCACACATTCAATAACACAATATTCAATTTTTACTGCCAATAATGAGAGGGACTGAGGCGGAAATGTTAGTCAGAAGGCTAAAGCGTTAGGAAAGTAGTGCAACGGGGCCATCATGACATACGAAAGTATGTGTCACTTCTGCACCCGAATAGGGATCCCCACATAACGTGATCACCGACCATAACAGCGACCCTAATCTAAAAAACTGTGTCAAGTTATTCCCACCCAACCCTGTGTCTTTACTTGTCATGCTTATTTGCCGAATTCGGCGTTTCTACCTGTCTGACGGTGATAGGATCCAGGTACGACACAAACTTTCAATGTCATAGATGCATCCAATGTTGCTTGAAGGGTAAAGCTGTGTAATGAAGGCAGGAAACAAAGACATGAATTCAGGGCTCCCAATCATCGACTACATCTCTTGTCTTCCTTAGGAACAGCTTCATACCACACATTTATAACACAATATTCAAATTTCATTGCCAATAATGAGAAGGGCTGAGGCGGAAATGTTAGTCAGAAGGCTAAAGCGTTAGGAAAGTAGTGCAACGGGGCCATCATGACATACGAAAGTATGTGTCACTTCTGTACCTGAATAGGGATCCCCACATAACGTGATCACCGACCATAACAGCGACCCTAATCTAAAAGACTGTGTCAACTTATTCCCACCCAACCCTGTGTCTTTACTTGTCATGCTTATTTGCCGAATTCGGCGTTTATTCCTGTCTGACGGTGATAGGATCCAGATACGACACAAACTTTCAATGTCATAGATGCATCCAATGTTGCTTGAAGGGTAAAGCTGTGTAATGAAGGCAGGAAACAAAGACATGAATTCAGTGCTCCCAATCATCGACTACATCTGTTCTCTTCCCTAGGAGCAGCTTCATACCACACATTCAATAACACTATATTCAATTTTTACTGCCAATAATGAGAGGGACTGAGGCGGAAATGTTAGTCAGAAGGCTAAAGCGTTAGGAAAGTAGTGCAACGGGGCCATCATGACATACGAAAGTATGTGTCACTTCTGTACCCGAATAGGGATCCCCACATAACGTGATCACCGACCATAACAGCGACCTTAATCTAAAAAACTGTGTCAAGTTATTCCCACCCAACCCTGTGTCTTTACTTGTCATGCTTATTTGCCGAATTCGGCGTTTATACCTGTCTGACGGTGATAGGATCCAGGTACGACACAAACTTTCAATGTGATAGATGCATCCAATGTTGCTTGAAGGGTAAAGCTGTGTAATGAAGGCAGGAAACAAAGACATGAATTCAGGGCTCCCAATCATCGACTACATCTCTTCTCTTCCTTAGGAACAGCTTCATACCACACATTTATTACACAATATTCAAATTTCATTGCCAATAATGAGAGGGGCTGAGGCGGAAATGTTAGTCAGAAGGCTAAAGCGTTCGGAAAGTAGTGCAACAGGGCCATCATGACATACGAAAGTATGTGTCACTTCTGTACCTGAATAGGGATCCCCACATAACGTGATCACCGACCATAACAGCGACCCTAATCTAAAAGACTGTGTCAACTTATTCCCACCCAACCCTGTGTCTTTACTTGTCATGCTTATTTGCCGAATTCGGCGTTTATTCCTGTCTGACGGTGATAGGATCCAGGTACGACACAAACTTTCAATGTCATAGATGCATCCAATATTGCTTGAAGGGTAAAGCAGTGTAATGAAGGCAGGAAACAAAGACATGAACTCAGGGGTCCCAATCATCGTCTACATCTCTTCTCTTCCCTACGAACGGCTTCATACGACTCATTCAATAACAGAATATTCAATTTTTACTGCCAATAATGAGGGGGGCTGAGGCGGAAATGGTAGTCAGAAGGCAAAAGCGTTAGGAAAGTAGTGCAACGGGGCCATCATCACATACGAAAGTATGTGTCACTTCTGTACCTGAATAGGGATCCCCACATAACGTGATCACCGACCATAACAGCGACCCTAATCTAAAAAACTGTGTCAAGTTATTCCCACCTAACCCTGTGTCTTTACTTGTCATCCTTATTTACCGAATTCGGCGTTTATACGTGTCTGACGGTGATAGGATCCAGGTACGACACAAACATTCAATGTCATAGATGCATCCAATGTAGCTTGAAGGGTAAAGCTGTGTAATGAGGGAAGGAAACAAAGACATGAATTCAGTACTCCCAATCATCGACTACATCTCTTCTCTTCCCTAGGGGCAGCTTCATACCACTCATTCAATAACACAATATTCAATTTTTACTGCCAATAATGAGAGGGTCTGAGGCGGAAATGTTAGTCAGAAGGCTAAAGCGTTAGGAAAGTAGTGCAACGGGGCCATCATGACATACGAAAGTATGTGTCACTTCTGTACCCGAATAGGGATCCCCACATAACGTGATCACCGACCATAACAGCGACCCTAATCTAAAAAACAGTGTCAAGTTATTCCCACCCAACCCTGTGTCTTTACTTGTCATGCTTATTTGCCGAATTCGGCGTTTATACCTGTCTGACGGTGATAGGATCCAGGTACGACACAAACTTTCAATGTCATAGATGCATCCAATGTTGCTTGAAGGGTAAAGCTGTGTAATGAAGGCAGGAAACAAAGACATGAATTCAGGGCTCCCAATCATCGACTACATCTCCTCTCTTCCCTAGGAATGGCTTCATAGGACACATTCAATAACACAATATTCAATTTTTACTGCCAATAATGAGGGGGGCTGAGGCGGAAATGTTAGTCAGAAGGCTAAAGCGTTAGGAAAGTAGTGCAATGGGCCATCATGAGATACGATAGTATGTGTCACTTCTGTACCCGAATAGGGATCCCCACATAACGTGATCACCGACCATAACAGCGACCCTAATCTAAAAGACTGTGTCAACTTATTCCCACCCAACCCTGTGTCTTTACTTGTCATGCTTACTTGCCGAATTCGGCGTTTATTCCTGTCTGACGGTGATAGGATCCAGGTACGACACAAACTTTCTATGTCATAGATGCATCCAATGTTGCCTGAAGGGTAAAGCTGAGTAATGAAGGCAGGAAACAAAGACATGAATTCAGTGCTCCCAATCATCGACTACATCTGTTCTCTTCCCTAGGAGCAGCTTCATACCACACATTCAATAACACAATATTCAATTTTTACTGCCAATAATGAGAGGGACTGAGGCGGAAATGTTAGTCAGAAGGCTAAAGCGTTAGGAAAGTAGTGCAACGGGGCCATCATGACATACGAAAGTATGTGTCACTTCTGTACCTGAATAGGGATCCCCACATAACGTGATCACCGACCATAACAGCGACCCTAACCTAAAAAACTGTGTCAAGTTATTCCCACCCAACCCTGTGTCTTTACTTGTCATGCTTATTTGCCGAATTCGGCGTTTATTCCTGTCTGACGGTGATAGGATCCAGGTACGACACAAACTTTCAATGTCATAGATGCATCCAATGTTGCTTGAAGGGTAAAGCTGAGTAATGAAGGCAGGAAACAAAGACATGAATTCAGGGCTCCCAATCATCGACTACATCTCTTCTCTTCCTTAGGAACAGCTTCATACCACACATTCAATAACACAATATTCAATTTTTACTGCCAATAATGAGAGGGACTGAGGCGGAAATGTTAGTCAGAAGGCTAAAGCGTTAGGAAAGTAGTGCAACGGGGCCATCATGACATACGAAAGTATGTGTCACTTCTGTACACGAATAGGGATCCCCACATAACGTGATCACCGACCATAACAGCGACCCTAATCTAAAAGACTGTGTCAACTTATTCCCACCCAACCCTGTGTCTTTACTTGTCATGCTTATTTGCCGAATTCGGCGTTTATTCCTGTCTGACGGTGATAGGATCCAGGTACGACACAAACTTTCAATGTCATAGATGCATCCAATGTTGCTTGAAGGGTAAAGCAGTGTAATGAAGGCAGGAAACAAAGACATGAATTCAGCGCTCCAAATCATCGTCTACATTTCTTCTCTTCCCTAGGAACGGCTTCATACGACTCATTCAATAACAGAATATTCAATTTTTACTGCCAATAATGAGGGGGGATGAGGTGGAAATGTTAGTCAGAAGGCAAAAGCGTTAGGAAAGTAGTGCAACGGGGCCATCATGACATACGAAAGTATGTGTCACTTCTGTACCTGAATAGGGATCCCCACATAACGTGATCACCGACCATAACAGCGACCCTAATCTAAAAAACTGTGTCAAGTTATTCCCACCTAACCCTGTGTCTTTACTTGTCATCCTTATTTGCCGAATTCGGCGTTTATACGTGTCTGACGGTGATAGGATCCAGGTACGACACAAACATTCAATGTCATAGATGCATCCAATGTAGCTTGAAGGGTAAAGCTGTGTAATGACGGCAGGAAACAAAGACATGAATTCAGTACTCCCAGTCATCGACTACATCTCTTCTCTTCCCTAGGATCAGCTTCATACCACTCATTCAATAACACAATATTCAATTTTTACTGCCAATAATGAGAGGGTCTGAGGCGGAAATGTTAGTCAGAAGGCTAAAGCGTTAGGAAAGTAGTGCAAAAGGGCCATCATGACATACGAAAGTATGTGTCACTTCTGTACCCGAATAGGGATCCCCACATAACGTGATCACCGACCATAACAGCGACCCTAATCTAAAACACTGTGTCAAGTTATTCCCACCCAACCCTGTGTCTTTACTTGTCATGCTTATTTGCCGAATTCCGCGTTTATACCTGTCTGACGGTGATAGGAGCCAGGTACGACACAAACTTTCAATGTCATAGATGCATCCAATGTTGCTTGAAGGGTAAAGCTGTGTAATGAAGGCAGGAAACAAAGACATGAATTCAGTACTCCCAATCATCGACTACATCTCTTCTCTTCCCTAGGAGCAGCTTCATACCACTCATTCAATAACACAATATTCAATTTTTACTGCCAATAATGAGAGGGTCTGAGGCGGAAATGTTAGTCAGAAGGCTAAAGCGTTAGGAAAGTAGTGCAACGGGGCCATCATGACATACGAAAGTATGTGTCACTTCTGTACCCGAATAGGGATCCCCACATAACGTGATCACCGACCATAACAGCGACCCTAATCTAAAAAACTGTGTCAAGTTATTCCCACCCAACGAAAGTATGTGTCACTTCTGTACCCGAATAGGGATCCCCACATAACGTGATCACCGACCATAACAGCGACCCTAATCTAAAAAACTGTGTCAAGTTATTCCCACCCAACCCTGTGTCTTTACTTGTCATGCTTATTTGCCGAATTCGGCGTTTATACCTGTCTGACGGTGATCGGATCCAGGTACGACACAAACATTCAATGTCATAGATGCATCCAATGTTGCTTGAAGGGTAAAGCTGTGTAATGAAGGCAGGAAACAAAGACATGAATTCAGGGCTCCCAGTCATCGACTACATCGCTTCTCTTCCCTAGGAATGGCTTCATAGGACACATTCAATAACACAATATTCAATTTTTACTGCCAATAATGAGAGGGGCTGAGGCGGAAATGTTAGTCAGAAGGCTAAAGCGTTAGGAAAGTAGTGCAACGGGGCCATCATGGCATACGAAAGTATGTGTCACTTCTGTACCTGAATAGGGATCCCCACATAACGTGATCACTGACCATAACAGCGACCCTAATCTAAAAAACTGTGTCAAGTTATTCCCACCTATCCCTGTGTCTTTACTTGTCATCGTTATTTGCCGAATTCGGCGTTTATACGTGTCTGACGGTGATAGGATCCAGGTACGACACAAACATTCAATGTCATAGATGCATCCAATGTTGCTTGAAGGGTAAAGCTGTGTAATGAAGGCAGGAAACAAAGACATGAATTCAGGGCTCCCAATCATCGACTACATCTCCTCTCTTCCCTAGGAATGGCTTCATAGGACACATTCTTTTTTATTTTAAATTCAGTGCAATAGTATTTGTAAAATGACCCTTAGTGTTCATTAAAAAATGACGATCATTCCACTTGGGACCTGTGGAATGGTACATTAGCTTATTTGTTTTAGTTTAAATATTTGTCATGTATTGTTGTTTTTCTGACATGTTCCACATCCTGGAGGACCTCCTCACTACGGATCAATTGGAATGAAAGTAAATCTAATCTAATCTAATCTAATTCAATAACACAATATTCAATTTTTACTGCCAATAATGAGGGGGGCTGAGGCGGAAATGTTAGTCAGAAGGCTAAAGCGTTAGGAAAGTAGTGCAACGGGGCCATCATGACATACGATAGTATGTGTCACTTCTGTACCCGAATAGGGATCCCCACATAACGTGATCACCGACCATAACAGCGACCCTAATCTAAAAGACTGTGTCAACTTATTCCCACCCAACCCTGTGTCTTTGCTTGTCATGCTTACTTGCCGAATTCGGCGTTTATTCCTGTCTGACGGTGATAGGATCCAGGTACGACACAAACTTTCAATGTCATAGATGCATCCAATGTTGCTTGAAGGGTAAAGCTGAGTAATGAAGGCAGGAAACAAAGACATGAATTCAGTGCTCCCAATCATCGACTACATCTGTTCTCTTCCCTAGGAGCAGCTTCATACCACACATTCAATAACACAATATTCAATTTTTACTGCCAATAATGAGAGGGACTGAGGCGGAAATGTTAGTCAGAAGGCTAAAGCGTTAGGAAAGTAGTGCAACGGGGCCATCATGACATACGAAAGTATGTGTCACTTCTGTACCCGAATAGGGATCCCCACATAACGTGATCACCGACCATAACAGCGACCCTAATCTAAAAAACTGTGTCAAGTTATTCCCACCCAAACCTGTGTCTTTACTTGTCATGCTTATTTGCCGAATTCGGCGTTTATACCTGTCTGACGGTGATAGGATCCAGGTACGACACAAACTTTCAATGTCATAGATGCATCCAATGTTGCTTGAAGGGTAAAGCTGTGTAATGAAGGCAGGAAACAAAGACATGAATTCAGGGCTCCCAATCATGGACTACATCTCTTCTCTTCCTTAGGAACAGCTTCATACCACACATTTATGACACAATATTCAAATTTCATTGCCAATAATGAGAGGGGCTGAGGCGGAAATGTTAGTCAGAAGGCTAAAGCGTTAGGAAAGTAGTGCAACGGGGCCATCATGACATACGAAAGTATGTGTCACTTCTGTACCTGAATAGGGATCCCCACATAACGTGATCACCGACCATAACAGCGACCCTAATCTAAAAGACTGTGTCAACTTATTCCCACCCAACCCTGTGTCTTTACTTGTCATGCTTATTTGCCGAATTCGGCGTTTATTCCTGTCTGACGGTGATAGGATCCAGGTACGACACAAACTTTCAATGTCATAGATGCATACAATGTTGCTTGAAGGGTAAAGCAGTGTAATGAAGGCAGGAAACAAAGACATGAACTCAGGGCTCCCAATCATCGTCTACATCTCTTCTCTTCCCTAGGAACGGCTTTATACGACTCATTCAAGAACAGAATATTCAATTTTTACTGCCAATAATGAGGGGGGCTGAGGCGGAAATGTTAGTCAGAAGGCAAAAGCGTTAGGAAAGTAGTGCAACGGGGCCATCATCACATACGAAAGTATGTGTCACTTCTGTACCTGAATAGGGATCCCCACATAACGTGATCACCGACCATAACAGCGACCCTAATCTAAAATACTGTGTCAAGTTATTCCCACCTAACCCTGTGTCTTTACTTGTCATCCTTAATTGCCGAATTCGGCGTTTATACGTGTCTGACGGTGATAGGATCCAGGTACGACACAAACATTCAATGTCATAGATGCATCCAATGTAGCTTGAAGGGTAAAGCTGTGTAATGAAGGCAGGAAACAAAGACATGAATTCAGTACTCCCAATCATCGACTACATCTCTTCTCTTCCCTAGGAGCAGCTTCATACCACTCATTCAATAACACAATATTCAATTTTTACTGCCAATAATGAGAGGGTCTGAGGCGGAAATCTTAGTCAGAAGGCTAAAGCGTTAGGAAAGTAGTGCAACGGGGCCATCATGACATACGAAAGTATGTGTCACTTCTGTACCCGAATAGGGATCCCCACATAACGTGATCACCGACCATAACAGCGACCCTAATCTAAAAAACTGTGTCAAGTTATTCCCACCCAACCCTGTGTCTTTACTTGTCATGCTTATTTGCCGAATTCGGCGTTTATACCTGTCTGACGGTGATAGGATCCAGGTACGACACAAACTTTCAATGTCATAGATGCATCCGATG
This sequence comes from Schistocerca piceifrons, assembly GCF_021461385.2. Classification (NCBI taxonomy): domain Eukaryota; kingdom Metazoa; phylum Arthropoda; class Insecta; order Orthoptera; family Acrididae; genus Schistocerca; species Schistocerca piceifrons. The sequence continues at coordinate 22,880 of NW_025728984.1, read as the reverse complement.
TTGCTTGAAGGGTAAAGCTGTGTAATGAAGGCAGGAAACAAAGACATGAATTCAGGGCTCCCAATCATCGACTACATCTCCTCTCTTCCCTAGGAATTTCTTCATAGGACACATTCAATAACACAATATTCAATTTTTACTGCCAATAATGAGGGGGGCTGAGGCGGAAATGTTAGTCAGAAGGCTAAAGCGTTAGGAAAGTAGTGCAACGGGGCCATCATGACATACGATAGTATGTGTCACTTCTGTACCCGAATAGGGATCCCCACATAACGTGATCACCGACCATAACAGCGACCCTAATCTAAAAGACTGTGTCAACTAATTCCCACCCAACCCTGTGTCTTTACTTGTCATGCTTACTTGCCGAATTCGGCGTTTATTCCTGTCTGACGGTGATAGGATCCAGGTACGACACATACTTTCAATGTCATAGATGCATCCAATGTTGCTTGAAGGGTAAAGCTGAGTAATGAAGGCAGGAAACAAAGACATGAATTCAGTGCTCCCAATCATCGACTACATCTGTTCTCTTCCCTAGGAGCAGCTTCATACCACACATTCAATAACACAATATTCAATTTTTACTGCCAATAATGAGAGGGACTGAGGCGGAAATGTTAGTCAGAAGGCTAAAGCGTTAGGAAAGTAGTGCAACGGGGCCATCATGACATACGAAAGTATGTGTCACTTCTGTACCCGAATAGGGCTCCCCACATAACGTGACCACCGACCATAACAGCGACCCTAATCTAAAAGACTGTGTCAACTTATTCCCACCCAACCCTGTGTCTTTACTTGTCATGCTTATTTGCCGAATTCGGCGTTTATTCCTGTCTGACGGTGATAGGATCCAGGTACGACACAAACTTTCAATGTCAGAGATGCATCCAATGTTGCTTGAAGGGTAAAGCTGAGTAATGAAGGCAGGAAACAAAGACATGAATTCAGGGCTCCCAATCATCGATTACATCTCTTCTCTTCCTTAGGAACAGCTTCATACCACACATTTATAACACAATATTCAAATTTCATTGCCAATAATAAGAGGGGCTGAGGCGGAAATGTTAGTCAGAAGGCTAAAGCGTTAGGAAAGTAGTGCAACGGGGCCATCATGACATACGAAAGTATGTGTCACTTCTGTACCCGAATAGGGATCCCCACATAACGTGATCACCGACCATAACAGCGACCCTAATCTAAAAGACTGTGTCAAGTTATTCCCACCCAACCCTGTGTCTTTACTTGTCATGCTTATTTGCCGAATTCGGCGTTTATACCTGTCTGACGGTGATAGGATCCAGGTACGACACAAACTTTCAATGTCATAGAAGCATCCAATGTTGCTTGAAGGGTAAAGCTGAGTAATGAAGGCAGGAAGCAAAGACATGAATTCAGGGCTCCCAATCGTCGGCTACATCTCTTCTCTTCCTTAGGAACAGCTTCATACCACACATTTATAACACAATATTCAAATTTCATTGCCAATAATGAGAGGGGCTGAGGCGGAAATGTTAGTCAGAAGGCTAAAGCGTTAGGAAAGTAGTGCAACGGGGCCATCATGACATACGAAAGTATGTGTGACTTCTGTACCCGAATAGGGATCCCCACATAACGTGATCACCGACCATAACAGCGACCCTAATCTAAAAGACTGTGTCAACTTATTCCCACCCAACCCTGTGTCTTTACTTGTCATGCTTATTTGCCGAATTCGGCGTTTATTCCTGTCTGACGGTGATAGGATCCAGGTACGACACAAACTTTCAATGTCATAGATGCATCCAATGTTGCTTGAAGGGTAAAGCAGTGTAATGAAGGCAGGAAACAAAGACATGAATTCAGGGCTCCCAATCATCGTCTACATCTCTTCTCTTCCCTAGGAACGGCGTCATACGACTCATTCAATAACAGAATATTCAATTTTTACTGCCAATAATGAGGGGGGCTGAGGCGGAAATGTTAGTCAGAAGGCAAAAGCGTTAGGAAAGTAGTGCAACGGGGCCATCATGACATACGAAAGTATGTGTCACTTCTGTACCTGAATAGGGATCCCCATATAACGTGATCACCGACCATAACAGCGACCCTAATCTAAAAAACTGTGTCAAGTTATTCCCACCTAACCCTGTGTCTTTACTTGTCATCCTTATTTGCCGAATTCGGCGTTTATACGTGTCTGACGGTGATAGGATCCAGGTACGACACAAACATTCAATGTCATAGATGCATCCAATGTAGCTTGAAGGGTAAAGCTATGTAATGACGGCAGGTAACAAAGACATGAATTCAGTACTCCCAATCATCGACTACATCTCTTCTCTTCCCTAGGATCAGCTTCATACCACTCATTCAATAACACAATATTCAATTTTTACTGCCAATAAAGAGAGGGTCTGAGGCGGAAATGTTAGTCTTAAAGCTAAAGCGTTAGGAAAGTAGTGCAACGGGGCCATCTTGACACACGAAAGTATGTGTCACTTCTGTACCCGAATAGGGATCCCCACATAACGTGATCACCGACCATAACAGCGACCCTAATCTAAAAAACTGTGTCAAGTTATTCCCACCTAACCCTGTGTCTTTACTTGTCATCCTTATTTGCCGAATTCGGCGTTTATACGTGTCTGACGGTGATAGGATCCAGGTACGACACAAACTTTCAATGTCATAGATGCATCCAATGTTGCTTGAAGGGTAAAGCTGAGTAATGAAGGCAGGAAACAAAGACATGAATTCAGTGCTCCCAATCATCGACTACATCTGTTCTCTTCCCTAGGAGCAGCTTCATACCACACATTCAATAATACAATATTCAATTTTTACTGCCAATAATGAGAGGGACTGAGGCGGAAATGTTAGTCAGAAGGCTAAAGCGTTAGGAAAGTAGTGCAACGGGGCCATCATGACATACGAAAGTATGTGTGACTTCTGTACCCGAATAGGGATCCCCACATAACGTGATCACCGACCATAACAGCGACCCTAATCTAAAAGACTGTGTCAACTTATTCCCACCCAACCCTGTGTCTTTACTTGTCATGCTTATTTGCCGAATTCGGCGTTTATTCCTGTCTGACGGTGATAGGATCCAGGTACGACACAAACTTTCAATGTCATAGATGCATCCAATGTTGCTTGAAGGGTAAAGCTGAGTAATGAAGGCAGGAAACAAAGACATGAATTCAGGGCTCCCAATCATCGACTACATCTCTTCTCTTCCTTAGGAAAAGCTTCAAACCACACATTTATAACAAAATATTCAAATTTCATTGCCAATAATGAGAGGGGCTGAGGCGGAAATGTTAGTCAGAAGGCTAAAGCGTTAGGAAAGTAGTGCAACGTGGCCATCATGACATACGAAAGTATGTGTCACTTCTGTACCCGGATAGGGATCCCCACATAACGTGATCACCGACCATAACAGCGACCCTAATCTAAAAGACTGTGTCAACTTATTCCCACCCAACCCTGTGTCTTTACTTGTCATGCTTATTTGCCGAATTCGGCGTTTATTCCTGTCTGACGGTGATAGGATCCAGGTACGACACAAACTTTCAATGTCATAGATGCATCCAATGTTGCTTGAAGGGTAAAGCAGTGTAATGAAGGCTGGAAACAAAGACATGAATTCAGGGCTCCCAATCATCGTCTACATCTCTTCTCTTCCCTAGGAACGGCTTCATACGACTCATTCAATAACAGAATATTCAATTTTTACTGCCAATAATGAGGGGGGCTGAGGCGGAAATGTTAGTCAGAAGGCAAAAGCGTTAGGAAAGTAGTGCAACGGGGCCATCATGACATACGAAAGTATGTGTCACTTCTGTACCTGAATAGGGATCCTCACATAACGTGATCACCGACCATAACAGCGACCCTAATCTAAAAAACTGAGTCAAGTTATTCCCACCTAACCCTGTGTCTTTACTTGTCATCCTTATTTGCCGAATTCGGCGTTTATACGTGTCTGACGGTGATAGGATCCAGGTACGACACAAACATTCAATGTCATAGATGCATCCAATGTAGCTTGAAGGGTAAAGCTGTGTAATGACGGCAGGAAACAAAGACATGAATTCAGTACTCCCAATCATCGACTACATCTCTTCTCTTCCCTAGGATCAGCTTCATACCACTCATTCAATAACACAATATTCAATTTTTACTGCCAATAATGAGAGGGTCTGAGGCGGAAATGTTAGTCAGAAGGCTAAAGCGTTAGGAAAGTAGTGCAACGGGGCCATCATGACATACGAAAGTATGTGTCACTTCTGTACCCGAATAGGGATCCCCACATAACGTGATCACCGACCATAACAGCGACCCTAATCTAAAAAACTGTGTCACGTAATTCCCACCCAACCCTGTGTCTTTACTTGTCATGCTTATTTCCCGAATTCGGCGTTTATACCTGTCTGACGGTGATAGGATCCAGGTACGACACAAACTTTCAATGTCATAGATACATCCAATGTTGCTTGAAGGGTAAAGCTGAGTAATGAAGGCAGGAAACAAAGACATGAATTCAGTGCTCCCAATCATCGACTACATCTGTTCTCTTCCCTAGGAGCAGCTTCATACCACACATTCAATAACACAATATTCAATTTTTACTGCCAATAATGAGAGGGACTTAGGCGGAAATGTTAGTCAGAAGGCTGAAGCGTTAGGAAAGTAGAACAACGGGGCCATCATGACATACGAAAGTATGTGTCACTTCTGTACCCGAATAGGGATCCCCACATAACGTGATCACCGACCATAACAGCGACCCTAATCTAAAAAACTGAGTCAAGTTATTCCCACCCAACCCTGTGTCTTTACTTGTCATGCTTATTTGCCGAATTCGGCCTTTATACCTGTCTGACGGTGATAGGATCCAGGTACGACACAAACTTTCAATGTCATGGATGCATCCAATGTTGCTTGAAGGGTAAAGCTGTGTAATGAAGGCAGGAAACAAAGACATGAATTCAGGGCTCCCAATCATCGACTACATCTCTTCTCTTCCTTAGGAACAGCTTCATACCACACATTTATAACACAATATTCAAATTTCATTGCCAATAATGAGAGAGGCTGAGGCGGAAATGTTAGTCAGAAGGCTAAAGCGTTAGGAAAGTAGTGCAACGGGGCCATCATGACATACGAAAGTATGTGTCACTTCTGTACCCGAATAGGGATCCCCACATAACGTGATTACCGGCCATAACAGCGACCCTAATCTAAAAGACTGTGTCAACTTATTCCCACCCAACCCTGTGTCTTTACTTGTCATGCTTATTTGCCGAATTCGGCGTTTATTCCTGTCTGACGGTGATAGGATCCAGGTACGACACAAACTTTCAATGTCATAGATGCATCCAATGTTGCTTGAAGGGTAAAGCAGTGTAATGAAGGCAGGAAACAAAGACATGAATTCAGGGCTCCCAATCATCGTCTACATCTCTCCTCTTCCCTAGGAACGGCTTCATACGACTCATTCAATAACAGAATATTCAATTTTTACTGCCAATAATGAGGGGGGCTGAGGCGGAAATGTTAGTCAGAAGGCAAAAGCGTTAGGAAAGTAGTGCAACGGGGCCATCATGACATACGAAAGTATGTGTCACTTCTGTACCCGAATAGGGATCCCCACATAACGTGATCACCGACCATAACAGCGACGCTAATCTAAAAGACTGTGTCAACTTATTCCCACCCATCCCTGTGTCTTTACTTGTCATGCTTATTTGCCGAATTCGGCGTTTATACCTGTCTGACGGTGATAGGATCCAGGTACGACACAAACTTTCAATGTCACAGATGCATCCAATGTTGCTTGAAGGGTAAAGCTGTGTAATAAAGGCAGGAAACAAAGACATGAATTCAGGACTCCAAATCATCGACTACATCTCTTCTCTTCCCTAGGAATGGCTTCATACGACTCATTCAGTAACACAATATTCAATTTTTACTGCCAATAATGAGGGGGCTGAGGCGGAAATGTTAGTCAGACGGCTAAAGCGATAGAAAAGTAGTGCAACGGGGCCTTCATGACATACGAAAGTATGTGTCACTTCTGTACCTGAATAGGGATCCCCACATAACGTGATCACCGACCATAACAGCGACCCTAATCTAAAAGACTGTGTCAACTTATTCCCACCCAACCCTGTGTCTTTACTTGTCATGCTTAATTGCCGAATTCGGCGTTTATACCTGTCTGTCGGTGATAGGATCCAGGTACGACACAAACTTTCAATGTCATAGATGCATCCAATGTTGCTTGAAGGGTAAAGCAGTGTAATGAGGGAAGGAAACAAAGACATGAATTCAGGGCTCCCAATCATCGTCTACATCTCTTCTCTTCCCTAGGAACGGCTTCATACGACTCATTCAGTAGCATAATATTCAATTTTTACTGCGAATACCAAGGGTTAGCTGAGGCGGAAATGTTAGTCAGACGGCTAAAGCGATAGAAAAGTAGTGCAACGGGGCCATCATGACATACGAAAGTATGTGTCACTTCTGTACCCGAATAGGGATCCCCACATAACATGATCAACGACCATAACAGCGACCCTAATCTAAAAAACTGTGTCAAGTTATTCCCACCTAACCCTGTGTCTTTACTTGTCATGCTTATTTGCTGAATTCGGAGTTTATACCTGTCTGACGGTGATAGGATCCAGGTACGACACAAACATTCAATGTCATAGATCCATCACTGTTGCTTTAAGGGTAAAGCTGTGTAATGAAGGCAGGAAACAAAGACATGAATTCAGTGCTCCCAATCATCGACTACATCTCTTCTCTTCCCTAGGAACAGCTTCATACCACACATTCAATAACACAATATTAAATTTTTACTGCCAATAATGAGAGGGTCTGAGGCGGAAATGTTAGTCAGAAGGCTAAAGCGTTAGGAAAGTAGTGCAACGGGGCCATCGTGACATACGAAAGTATGTGTCACTTCTGTACCCGAATAGGGGTCCACACATTACGTGATCACCGACCATAACAGCGACCCTAATCTAAAAAACTGTGTCAAGTTATTCCCACCCAACCCTGTGTCTTTACTTGTCATGCTTATTTGCGAATTCGGCGTTTATACCTGTCTGACGGTGATAGGATCCAGGTACGACACAGTCTTTCAATGTAATGAAGGCAGGAAGCAAAGACATGAATTCAGGGCTCCCAATCATCGACTACATCTCCTCTCTTCCCTAGGAATGGCTTCATAGGACACATTCAATAACACAATATACAATTTTTACTGCCAATAATGAGGGGGGCTGAGGCGGAAATGTTAGTCAGAAGGCTAAAGCGTTAGGAAAGTAGTGCAACGGGGCCATCATGACATACGAAAGTATGTGTCACTTCTGTACCCGAATGGGGATCCCCACATAACGTGATCACCGACCATAACAGCGACCCTAATCTAAAAGACTGTGTCAACATTCCCACCCAACCCTGTGTCTTTACTTGTCATGCTTATTTGCCGAATTCGGCGTTTATACCTGTCTGACGGTGATAGGATCCAGGTACGACACAAACTTTCAATGTCATAGATGCATCCAATGTTGCTTGAAGGGTAAAGCTGTGTAATGAAAGCAGGAAACAAAGACATGAATTCAGGGCTCCCCATCATCGACTACATCTCTTCTCTTCCCTAGGAACAGCTTCATACCACACATTTAATAACACAATATTCAATTTTCATTGCCAATAATGAGAGGGATTGAGGCGGAGATGTTAGTCAGAAGGCTAAAGCGTTAGGAAAGTAGTGCAACGGGGCCATCATGACATACGAAAGTATGTGTCACTTCTGTACCCGAATAGGGATCCCCACATAACGTGATCACCGACCATAACAGCGACCCTAATTAAAAAACCGCGTCAAGTTATTCCCACCTAACCCTGTGTCTTTACTTGTCACGCTTATATTCCGAATTCGGCGTTTATACCTGTCTGACGGTGATAGGATCCAGGTACGAAACAAACATTCAATGTCATAGATGCATCCAATGTTGCTTGAAGGGTAAAACTGTGTAATGAAGGCAGGAAACAAAGACATGAATTCAGTGCTCCCAATCATCGACTACATCTCTTCTCTTCCCTAGGAGCAGCTTCATACCACACATTCAATAACACAATATTCAATTTTTACTGCCAATAATGAGAGGGACTGAGGCGGAAATGTTAGTCAGAAGGCTAAAGCGTTAGGAAAGTAGTGCAACGGGGCCATCATGACATACGAAAGTATGTGTCACTTCTGTACCCGAATAGGGATCCCCACATAACGTGATCACCGAACATAACAGCGACCCTAATCTAAAAGACTGTGTCAACTTATTCCCACCCAACCCTGTGTCTTTACTTGTCATGCTTATTTGCCGAATTCGGCGTTTATTCCTGTCTGACGGTGATAGGATCCAGGTACGACACAATCTTTCAATGTCATAGATGCATCCAATGTTGCTTGAAGGGTAAAGCAGTGTAATGAAGGCAGGAAACAAAGACATGAATTCAGGGCTCCCAATCATCGTCTACATCTCTTCTCTTCCCTAGGAACGGCTTCATACGACTCATTCAATAACAGGATATTCAATTTTTACTGCCAATAATGAGGGGGGGCTGAGGCGGAAATATTAGTCAGAAGGCAAAAGCGTTAGGAAAGTAGTGCAACGGGGCCATCATGACATACGAAAGTATGGGTCACTTCTGTACCCGAATAGGGATCCCCACATAACGTGATCACCGACCATAACAGCGACGCTAATCTAAAAGACTGTGTCAACTTATTCCCACCCATCCCTGTATCTTTGCTTGTCATGCTTATTTGCCGAATTCGGCGTTTATACTTGTCTGACGGTGATAGGATCCAGGTACGACACAAACTTTCAGTGTCATAGATGCATCCAATGTTGCTTGAAGGGTAAAGCTGTGTAATAAAGGCAGGAAACAAAGACATGAATTCCGGGCTCCCAATCATCGACTACATCTCTTCTCTTCCCTAGGAATGGCTTCATACGACTCATTCAGTAACACAATATTCAATTTTTACTGCCAATACCAAGGGTTAGCTGAGGCGGAAATGTTAGTCAGACGGCTAAAGCGATAGAAAAGTAGTGCAACGGGGCCTTCATGACATACGAAAGTATGTGTCACTTCTGTACCCGAATAGGGATCCCCACATAACGTGATCACCGACCATAACAGCGACCCTAATCTAAAAGACTGTGTCAACATTCCCACCCAACCCTGTGTCTTTACTTGTCATGCTTATTTGCCGAATTCGGCGTTTATACCTGTCTGACGGTGATAGGATCCAGGTACGACACAAACTTTCAATGTCATAGATGCATCCAATGTTGCTTGAAGGGTAAAGCTGTGTAATGAAGGCAGGAAACAAAGACATGAATTCAGGGCTCCCAATCATCGACTACATCTCTTCTCTTCCTTAGGAACAGCTTCATACCACACATTTATAACACAATATTCAAATTTCATTGCCAATAATGAGAGGGGCTGAGGCGGAAATGTTAGTCAGAAGGCTAAAGCGTTAGGAAAGTAGTGCAACGGGGCCATCATGACATACGAAAGTATGTGTCACTTCTGTACCCGAATAGGGATCCCCACATAACGTGATCACCGACCATAACAGCGACGCTAATCTAAAAGACTGTGTCAACTTATTCCCACCCAACCCTGTGTCTTTACTTGTGATGCTTATTTGCCGAATTCGGCGTTTATTCCTGTCTGACGGTGATAGGATCCAGGTACGACACAAACTTTCAATGTCATAGATGCATCCAACGTTGCTTGAAGGGTAAAGCAGTGTAATGAAGGCAGGAAACAAAGACATGAATTCAGGGCTCCCAATCATCGTCTACATCTCTTCTCTTCCCTAGGAACGGCTTCATACGACTCATTCAATAACAGAATATTCAATTTTTACTGCCAATAATGAGGGGGGCTGAGGCGGAAATGTTAGTCAGAAGGCAAAAGCGTTAGGAAAGTAGTGCAACGGGGCCATCATGACATACGAAAGTATGTGTCACTTCTGTACCCGAATAGGGATCCCCACATAACGTGATCACCGACCATAACAGCGACGCTAATCTAAAAGACTGTGTCAACTTATTCCCACCCATCCCTGTGTCTTTACCTGTCATGCTTATTTGCCGAATTCGGCGTTTATACTTGTCTGACGGTGATAGGATCCAGGTACGACACAAACTTTCAATGTCACCGATGCATCCAATGTTGCTTGAAGGGTAAAGCTGTGTAATAAAGGCAGGAAACAAAGACATGAATTCAGGGCTCCCAATCATCGTCTACATCTCTTCTCTTCCCTAGGAACGGCCTCATACAACTCATTCAGTAGCATAATATTCAATTTTTACTGCGAATACCAAGGGTTAGCTGAGGCGGAAATGTTAGTCAGACGGCTAAAGCGATAGAAAAGTAGTGCAACGGGGCCATCATGACATACGAAAGTGTGTGTCACTTCTGTACCCGAATAGGGATCCCCACATAACATGATCACCGACCATAACAGCGACCCTAATCTAAAAAACTGTGTCAAGTTATTCCCACCTAACCCTGTGTCTTTACTTGTCATGCTTATTTGCTGAATTCGGAGTTTATACCTGTCTGACGGTGATAGGATCCAGGTACGACACAAACATTCAATGTCATAGATCCATCAATGTTGCTTTAAGGGTAAAGCTGTGTAATGAAGGCAGGAAACAAAGACATGAATTCAGTGCTCCCAATCATCGACTACATCTCTTCTCTTCCCTAGGAACAGCTTCATACCACACATTCAATAACACAATATTAAATTTTTACTGCCAATAATGAGAGGGTCTGAGGCGGAAATGTTAGTCAGAAGGCTAAAGCGTTAGGAAAGTAGTGCAACGGGGCCATCGTGACATACGAAAGTATGTGTCACTTCTGTACCCGAATAGGGGTCCACACATAACGTGATCACCGACCATAACAGCGACCCTAATCTAAAAAACTGTGTCAAGTTATTCCCACCCAACCCTGTGTCTTTACTTGTCATGCTTATTTGCCGAATTCGGCGTTTATACCTGTCTGACGGTGATAGGATCCAGGTACGACACAATCTTTCAATGTAATGAAGGCAGGAAACAAAGACATGAATTCAGGGCTCCCAATCATCGACTACATCTCCTCTCTTCCCTAGGAATGGCTTCATAGGACACATTCAATAACACAATATTCAATTTTTACTGCCAATAATGAGGGGGGCTGAGGCGGAAATGTTAATCAGAAGGCTAAAGCGTTAGGAAAGTAGTGCAACGGGGCCATCATGACATACGAAAGTATGTGTCACTTCTGTACCCGAATAGGGATCCCCACATAACGTGATCACCGACCATAACAGCGACCCTAATTAAAAAACTGCGTCAAGTTATTCCCACCTAACCCTGTGTCTTTACTTGTCACGCTTATATTCCGAATTCGGCGTTTATACCTGTCTGACGGTGATAGGATCCAGGTACGAAACAAACATTCAATGTCATAGATGCATCCAATGTTGCTTGAAGGGTAAAACTGTGTAATGAAGGCAGGAAACAAAGACATGAATTCAGTGCTCCCAATCATCGACTACATCTCTTCTCTTCCCTAGGAACAGCTTCATACCACACATTCAATAACACAATATTCAATTTTTACTGCCAATAATGAGAGGGGCAGAGGCGGAGATGTTAGTCAGAAGGAAAAAGCGTTAGGAAGGTAGTGCAACGGGGCCATCATGACATACGAAAGTATGTGTCACTTCTGTACCCGAATGGGGATCCCCACATAACGTGAACACCGACCATAACAGCGACCCTAATCTAAAAAACTGTGTAAAGTTAATCCCACCCAACCCTGTGTCTTTACTTGTCATGCTTATTTGCCGAATTCGGCGTTTATACCTGTCTGACGGTGATAGGATCCAGGTACGACACAAACATTCAATGTCATAGATGCATCCAATGTAGCTTGAAGGGTAAAGCTGTGTAATGAAGGCAGGAAACAAAGACATGAATTCAGTGCTCCCAATCATCGACTACATCTCTTCTCTTCCCTAGGAGAAGCTTCATACCACACATTCAATAACAAAATATTCAATTTTTACTGCCAATAATGAGAGGGACTGAGGCGGAAATGTTAGTCAGAAGGCTAAAGCGTTAGGAAAGTAGTGCAACGGGGCCATCATGACATACGAAAGTATGTGTCACTTCTGTACCCGAATAGGGATCCCCACATAACGTGATCACCGACCATAACAGCGACCCTAATCTAAAAGACTGTGTCAACCTATTCCCACCCAACCCTGTGTCTTTACTTGTCATGCTTATTTGCCGAATTCGGCGTTTATTCCTGTCTGACGGTGATAGGATCCAGGTACGACACAAACTTTCAATGTCATAGAAGCATCCAATGTTGCTTGAAGGGTAAAGCAGTGTAATGAAGGCAGGAAACAAAGACATGAATTCAGGGCTCCCAATCATCGTCTACATCTCTTCTCTTCCCTAGGAACGGCTTCATACGACTCATTCAATAACAGGATATTCAATTTTTACTGCCAATAATGAGGCGGGGCTGAGGCGGAAATGTTAGTCAGAAGGCAAAAGCGTTGGGAAAGTAGTGCAACGGGGCCATCATGACATACGAAAGTATGTGTCACTTCTGTACCCGAATAGGGATCCCCACATAACGTGATCACCGACCATAACAGCGACCCTAATCTAAAAAACTGTGTCAAGTTATTCCCACCTAACCCTGTGTCTTTACTTGTCATGCTTATTTGCCGAATTCGGCGTTTATACTTGTCTGACGGTGATAGGATCCAGGTACGATCAAACTTTCAGTGTCATAGATGCATCCAATGTTGCTTGAAGGGTAAAGCTGTGTAATAAAGGCAGGAAACAAAGACATGAATTCAGGGCTCCCAATCATCGACTACATCTCTTCTCTTCCCTTGGAATGGCTTCATACGACTCATTCAGTAACACAATATTCAATTTTTACTGCCAATACCAAGGGTTAGCTGAGGCGGAAATGTTAGTCAGACGGCTAAAGCGATAGAAAAGTAGTGCAACGGGGCCTTCATGACATACGAAAGTATGTGTCACTTCTGTACCCGAATAGGGATCCCCACATAACGTGATCACCGACCATAACAGCGACCCTAATCTAAAAGACTGTGTCAACTTATTCCCACCCAACCCTGTGTCTTTACTTGTCATGCTTATTTGCCGAATTCGGCGTTTATACCTGTCTGACGGTGATAGGATCCAGGTACGACACAAACTTTCAATGTCATAGATGCATCCAATGTTGCTTGAAGGGTAAAGCAGTGTAATGAGGGAAGGAAACAAAGACATGAATTCAGGGCTCCCAATCATCGTCTACATCTCTTCTCTTCCCTAGGAACGGCTTCATACGACTCATTCAGTAGCATAATATTCAATTTTTACTGCGAATACCAAGGGTTAGCTGAGGCGGAAATGTTAGTCAGACGGCTAAAGCGATAGAAAAGTAGTGCAACGGGGCCTTCATGACATACGAAAGTATGTGTCACTTCTGTACCCGAATAGGGATCCCCACATAACGTGATCACCGACCATAACAGCGACCCTAATCTAAAAGACTGTGTCAACTTATTCCCACCCAACCCTGTGTCTTTACTTGTCATGCTTATTTGCCGAATTCGGCGTTTATACCTGTCTGACGGTGATAGGATCCAGGTACGACACAAACTTTCAATGTCATAGATGCATCCAATGTTGCTTGAAGGGTAAAGCAGTGTAATGAGGGAAGGAAACAAAGACATGAATTCAGGGCTCCCAGTCATCGACTACATCTCTTCTCTTCCCTTGGAATGGCTTCATAGGACACATTCAATAACACAATATTCAATTTTTACTGCCAATAATGAGGGGGGCTGAGGCGGAAATGTTAGTCAGAAGGCTAAAGCGTTAGGAAAGTAGTGCAACGGGGCCATCATGACATACGAAAGTATGTGTCACTTCTGTACCCGAATAGGGATCCCCACATAACGTGATCACCGACCATAACAGCGACCCTAATCTAAAAGACTGTGTCAACATTCCCACCCAACCCTGTGTTTTTACTTGTCATGCTTATTTGCCGAATTCGGCGTTTATACCTGTCTGCCGGTGATAGGATCCAGGTACGACACAAACATTCAATGTCATAGATGCATCCAATGTTGCTTGAAGGGTAAAGCTGTGTAATGAAGGCAGGAAACAAAGACATGAATTCAGGGCTCCCAATCATCGACTACATCTCTTCTCTTCCCTAGGAACAGCTTCATACCACACATTTAATAACACAATATTCAATTTTCATTGCCAATAATGAGAGGGATTGAGGCGGAGATGTTAGTCAGAAGGCTAAAGCGTTAGGAAAGTAGTGCAACGGGGCCATCATGACATACGAAAGTATGTGTCACTTCTGTACCCGAATAGGGATCCCCAAATAACGTGATCACCGACCTTAACAGCGACCCTAATTAAAAAACTGCGTCAAGTTATTCCCACCCAACCCTGTGCCTTTACTTGTCATGCTTATTTGCCGAATTCGGCGTTTATACCTGTCTGACGGTGATAGGATCCAGGTACGACACAAACATTCAATGTCATAGATGCATCCAATGTAGCTTGAAGGGTAAAGCTGTGTAATGAAGGCAGGAAACAAAGACATGAATTCAGTGCTCCCAATCATCGACTACATCTCTTCTCTTCCCTAGGAGCAGCTTCATACCACACATTCAATAACACAATATTCAATTTTTACTGCCAATAATGAGAGGGACTGAGGCGGAAATGTTAGTCAGAAGGCTAAAGCGTTAGGAAAGTAGTGCAACGGGGCCATCATGACATACGAAAGTATGTGTCACTTCTGTACCCGAATAGGGATCCCCACATAACGTGATCACCGACCATAACAGCGACCCTAATCTAAAAAACTGTGTCAAGTTATTCCCACCCAACCCTGTGTCTTTACTTGTCATGCTTATTTGCCGAATTCGGCGTTTATACCTGTCTGACGGTGATAGGATCCAGGTACGACACAAACTTTCAATGTCATAGATGCATCCAATGTTGCTTGAAGGGTAAAGCTGTGTAATGAAGGCAGGAAACAAAGACATGAATTCAGGGCTCCCAATCATCGACTACATCTCTTCTCTTTCTTAGGAACAGCTTCATACCACACATTTATAACACAATATTCAAATTTCATTGCCAATAATGAGAGGGGCTGAGGCGGAAATGTTAGTCAGAAGGCTAAAGCGTTAGGAAAGTGGTGCAACGGGGTCATCATGACATACGAAAGTATGTGTCACTTCTGTACCCGAATAGGGATCCCCACATAACGTGATCACCGACCATAACAGCGACCCTAATCTAAAAGACTGTGTCAACTTATTCCCACCCAACCCTGTGTCTTTACTTGTCATGCTTATTTGCCGAATTCGGCGTTTATTCCTGTCTGACGGTGATAGGATCCAGGTACGACACAAACTTTCAATGTCATAGATGCATCCAACGTTGCTTGAAGGGTAAAGCTGTGTAATGAAGGCAGGAAACAAAGACATGAATTCAGGGCTCCCAATCATCGTCTACATCTCTTCTCTTCCTTAGGAACGGCTTCATACGACTCATTCAATAACAGAATATTCAATTTTTACTGCCAATAATGAGGGGGGCTGAGGCGGAAATGTTAGTCAGAAGGCAAAAGCGTTAGGAAAGTAGTGCAACGGGGCCATCATGACATACGAAAGTATGTGTCACTTCTGTAGCCGAATAGGGATCCCCACATAACGTGATCACCGACCATAACAGCGACGCTAATCTAAAAGACTGTGTCAACTTATTCCCACCCATCCCTGTGTCTTTACTTGTCATGCTTATTTGCCGAATTCGGCGTTTATACTTGTCTGACGGTGATAGGATCCAGGTACGACACAAACTTTCAATGTCATAGATGCATCCAATGTTGCTTGAAGGGTAAAGCTGTGTAATAAAGGCAGGAAACAAAGACATGAATTCAGGGCTCCCAATCATCGACTACATCTCTTCTCTTCCCTAGGAATGGCTTCATACGACTCATTCAGTAACACAATATTCAATTTTTACTGCCAATACCAAGGGTTAGCTGAGGCGTAAATGTTAGTCAGACGGCTAAAGCGATAGAAAAGTAGTGCAACGGGGCCTTCATGACATACGAAAGTATGTGTCACTTCTGTACCCGAATAGGGATCCCCACATAACGTGATCACCGACCATAACAGCGACCCTAATATAAAAGACTGTGTCAACTTATTCCCACCCAACCCTGTGTCTTTACTTGTCATGCTTAATTGCCGAATTCGGCGTTTATACCTGTCTGACGGTGATAGGATCCAGGTACGACAAGAACTTTCAATGTCATAGATGCATCCAATGTTGCTTGAAGGATAAAGCTGTATAATGAAGGCAGGAAACAAAGACTTGAATTCAGGACTCCCAATCATCGACTACATCTCTTCTCTTCCCTAGGAACGGCTTCATACGACTCATTCAATAACACAATATTCAATTTTTACTGCCAATAATGAGGGGGGCTGAGGCGGAAATGTTAGTCAGAAGGCTAAAGCGATAGGAAAGTAGTGCAACGGGGACTTCATGACATACGAAAGTATGTGTCACTTCTGTACCTGAATAGGGATCCCCACATAACGTGATCACCGACCATAACAGCGACCCTAATCAAAAAAACTGTGTCAAGTTATTCCCACCTAACCCTGTGTCTTTACTTGTCATGCTTATTTGCCGAATTCGGCGTTTATACCTGTCTGACGGTGATAGGATCCAGGTACGACACAAACATTCAATGTCATAGATGCATCCAATGTTGCTTGAAGGGTAAAGCTGTGTAATGAAGGCAGGAAACAAAGACATGAATTCAGGGCTCCCAATCATCGACTACATCTCTTCTCTTCCCTAGGAACAGCTTCATACCACACATTTAATAACACAATATTCAATTTTCATTGCCAATAATGAGAGGGATTGAGGCCGAGATGTTAGTCAGAAGGCTAAAGCGTTAGGAAAGCAGTGCAACGGGGCCATCATGACATACGAAAGTATGTGTCACTTCTGTACCCGAATAGGGATCCCCACATAACGTGATCACCGACCATAACAGCGACCCTAATCTAAAAGACTGTGTCAACTTATTCCCACCCAACCCTGTGTCTTTACTTGTCATGCTTACTTGCCGAATTCGGCGTTTATTCCTGTCTGACGGCGATAGGATCCAGGTACGACACAAACTTTCAATGTCATAGATGCATCCAATGTTGCTTGAAGGGTAAAGCAGTGTAATGAGGGAAGGAAACAAAGACATGAATTCAGGGCTCCCAATCATCGTCTACATCTCTTCTCTTCCCTAGGAACGGCTTCATACGACTCATTCAGTAGCACAATATTCAATTTTTACTGCGAATACCAAGGGTTAGCTGAGGCGGAAATGTTAGTCAGACGGCTAAAGCGATAGAAAAGTAGTGCAACGGGGCCATCATGACATACGAAGGTATGTGTCACTTCTGTACCCGAATAGGGATCCCCACATAACGTGATCACCGACCATAACAGCGACCCTAATCTAAAAGACTGTGTCAACATTCCCACCCAACCCTGTGTCTTTACTTGTCATGCTTATTTGCCGAATTCGCCGTTTATACCTGTCTGACGGTGATAGGATCCAGGTACGACACAAACTTTCAATGTCATAGATGCATCCAATGTTGCTTGAAGGGTAAAGCTGTGTAATGAAGGCAGGAAACAAAGACATGAATTCAGGGCTCCCAATCATCGACTACATCTCTTCTCTTCCCTAGGAACGGCTTCATACGTCTCATTCAATAACACAATATTCAATTTTTACTGCCAATTATGAGAGGGCCTGAGGCGGAAATGTTAGTCAGAAGGCTAAAGCGATAGGAAAGTAGTGCAACGGGGCCATCATGACATACGAAAGTATGTGTCACTTCTGTACCAGAATAGGGATCCCCACACAACGTGATCACCGACCATAACAGCGACCCTAATCTAAAAGACTGTGTCAACTTATTCCCACCCAACCCTGTGTCTTTACTTGTCATGCTTACTTGCCGAATTCGGTGTTTATTCCTGTCTGACGGCGATAGGATCCAGGTACGACACAAACTTTCAATGTCATAGATGCATCCAATGTTGCTTGAAGGGTAAAGCAGTGTAATGAGGGAAGGAAACAAAGACATGAATTCAGGGCTCCCAATCATCGTCTACATCTCTTCTCTTCCCTAGGAACGGCTTCATACGACTCATTCAGTAGCACAATATTCAATTTTTACTGCGAATACCAAGGGTTAGCTGAGGCGGAAATGTTAGTCAGACGGCTAAAGCGATAGAAAAGTAGTGCAACGGGGCCATCATGACATACGAAGGTATGTGTCACTTCTGTACCCGAATAGGGATCCCCACATAACGTGATCACCGACCATAACAGCGACCCTAATCTAAAAGACTGTGTCAACATTCCCACCCAACCCTGTGTCTTTACTTGTCATGCTTATTTGCCGAATTCGCCGTTTATACCTGTCTGACGGTGATAGGATCCAGGTACGACACAAACTTTCAATGTCATAGATGCATCCAATGTTGCTTGAAGGGTAAAGCTGTGTAATGAAGGCAGGAAACAAAGACATGAATTCAGTGCCCCCAATCATCGACTACATCTGTTCTCTTCCCTAGGAGCAGCTTCATACCACACATTCAATAACACAATATTCAATTTTTACTGTCAATAATGAGAGGGACTGAGGTGGAAATGTTAGTCAGAAGGCTAAAGCGTTAGGAAAGTAGTGCAACGGGGCCATCATGATATACGAATGTATGTGTCACTTCTGTACCCGAATAGGGATCCCCACATAACGTGATCACCGACCATAACAGCGACCCTAATCTAAAAAACTGTGTCAAGTTAATCCCACCCAACCCTGTGTCTTTACTTGTCATGCTTATTTGCCGAATTCAGCGTTTATACCTGTCTGACGGTGATAGGATCCAGGTACGACACAAACTTTCAATGTCATAGATTCATCCAATGTAGCTTGAAGGGTAAAGCTGTGTAATGAAGGCAGGAAACAAAGACATGAATGCAGTGCACCCAATCATCGACTACATCTCTTCTCTTCCCTAGGAGCAGCTTCATACCACACATTCAATAATACAATATTCAATTTTTACTGCCAATAATGAGAGGGGCTGAGGCGGAAATGTTAGTCAGAAGGCTAAAGCGTTAGGAAAGTAGTGCAACGGGGCCATCATGACATACGAAAGTATGTGTCACTTCTGTACCCGAATAGGGATCCCCACATAACGTGATCACCGACCATAACAGCGACCCTAATCTAAAAAACTGTGTCAAGTTATTCCCACCCAACCCTGTGTCTTTACTTGTCATGCTTATTTGCCGAGTTCGGCGTTTGTACCTGTCTGACGGTGATAGGATCCAGGTACGACACAAACTTTCAATGTCATAGATGCATCCAATGTTGCTTGAAGGGTAAAGCTGTGTCATGAAGGCAGGAAACAAAGACATGATTTCAGGGCTCCCAATCATCGACTACATCTCTTCTCTTCCCTAGGAACTGCTTCATACCACACATTTAATAACACAATATTCAATTTTCATTGCTAATAATGAGAGGGATTGAGGCGGAGATGTTAGTCAGAAGGCTAAAGCGTTAGGAAAGTAGTGCAACGGGGCCATCATGACATACGAAAGTATGTGTCACTTCTGTACCCGAATAGGGATCCCCACATAACGTGATCACCGACCATAACAGCGACCCTAATTTATAAGACTGTGTCAACTTATTCCCACCCAACCCTGTGTCTTTACTTGTCATTCTTATTTGCCGAATTCGGCGTTTATTCCTGTCTGACGGTGATAGGATCCAGGTACGACACAAACTTTCAATGTCATAGATGCATCCAATGTTGCTTGAAGGGTAAAGCAGTGTAATGAGGGCAGGAAACAAAGACATGAATTCAGGGCTCCCAATCATCGTCTACATCTCTTCTCTTCCCTAGGAACGGCTTTATACGACTCATTCAATAACACAATATTCAATTTTTACTGCCAATAATGAGGGGGGCTGAGGCGGAAATGTTAGTCAGAAGGCAAAAGCGTTAGGAAAGTAGTGCAACGGGGCCATCATGACATACGAAAGTATGTGTCACTTCTGTACCCGAATAGGGATCCCCGCATAACGTGATCACCGACCATAACAGCGACGCTAATCTAAAAGACTGTGTCAACTTGTTCCCACCCATCCCTGTGTCTTTACTTGTCATGCTTATTTGCCGAATTCGGCGTTTATACTTGTCTGACGGTGATAGGATCCAGGTACGACACGAACTTTCAATGTCATAGATGCATCCAATGTTGCTTGAAGGGTAAAGCTGTGTAATAAACGCAGGAAACAAAGACATGAATTCAGGGCTCCCAATCATCGACTACATCTCTTCTCTTCCCTAGGAATGGCTTCATACGACTCACTCAGTAACACAATATTCAATTTTTACTGCCAATACCAAGGGTTAGCTGAGGCGGAAATGTTAGTCAGACGGCTAAAGCGATAGAAAAGTAGTGCAACGGGGCCTTCATGACATACGAAAGTATGTGTCACTTCTGTACCCGAATAGGGATCCCCACATAACGTGATCACCGACCATAATAGCGACCCTAATCTAAAAGACTGTGTCAACTTATTCCCACCTAACCCTGTGTCTTTACTTGTCATGCTTAATTGCCGAATTCGGCGTTTATAGCTGTCTGACGGTGATAGGGTCCAGGTACGACACAAACTTTCAATGTCATAGATGCATCCAATGTTGCTTGAAGGATAAAGCTGTGTAATGAAGGCAGGAAACAAAGACATGAATTCAGGGCTCCCAATCATCGACTACATCTCTTCTCTTCCCTAGGAACGGCTTCATACGACTCATTCAATAACACAATATTCAATTTTTACTGCCAATAATGAGGGGGGCTGAGGCGGAAATGTTAGTCAGAAGGCTAAAGCGATAGGAATGTAGTGCAACGGGGCCATCATGACATACGAAAGTATGTGTCACTTCTGTACCTGAATAGGGATCCCCACATAACGTGATCACCGACCATAACCGCGACCCTAATCTAAAGAACTGTGTCAAGTTATTCCCACCTAACCCTGTGTCTTTACTTGTCATGCTTATTTGCCGAATTCGGCGTTTATACCTGTCTGACGGTGAAAGGATCCAGGTACGACACAAACATTCAATGTCATAGATGCATACAATGTTGCTTGAAGGGTGAAGCTGTGTAATGAAGGCAGGAAACAAAGACATGAATTCAGTGCTCCCAATCATCGACTACATCTCTTCTCTTCCCTAGGAACAGCTTCATACCACACATTCAATAACACAATATTCAATTTTTACTGCCAATAATGAGAGGGGCTGAGGCGGAAATGTTAGTCAGAAGGCAAAAGCGTTAGGAAAGTAGTGCAACGGGGCCATCATGACATACGAAAGTATGTGTCACTTCTGTACCCGAATAAGGATCCCCACATAACGTGATCACCGACCATAACAGCGACCCTAATCTAAAAAACTGTGTCAAGTTATTCCCACCTAACCCTGAGTCTTTACTTGTCATGCTTATTTGCCGAATTGGGCGTTTATACCTGTCTGACGGTGATAGGATCCAGGTACGACACAAACATTCAATGTCATAGATGCATCCAATGTTGCTTGAAGGGTAAAGCTGTGTAATGAAGGCAGGAAACAATGACATGAATTCAGTGCTCCCAATCATCGACTACATCTCTTCTCTTCCCTAGGTACAGCTTCATACCGCACATTCAATAACACAGTATTAAATTTTTACTGCCAATAATGAGAGAGGCTGAGGCGGAAATGTTAGCCAGAAGGCTAAAGCGTTAGGAAAGTAGTGCAACGGGGCCATCATGACATACGAAAGTATGTGTCACTTCTGTACCCGAATAGGGATCCCCACATAACGTGATCACCGACCATAACAGCGACCCTAATCTATAAGACTGTGTCAACTTATTCCCACCCAACCCTGTGTCTTTACTTGTCATGCTTATTTGCCGAATTCGGCGTTTATACCTGTCTGACGGTGATAGGATCCAGGTACGACACAAACTTTCAATGTCATAGATGCATCCAATGTTGCTTGAAGGGTAAAGCTGTGTAATGAAGGAAGGAAACAAAGACATTAATTCAGGACTCCCAATCATCGACTACATCTCTTCTCTTCCCTAGGAACGGCTTCATACGACTCATTCAATAACACAATATTCAATTTTTACTGCCAATAATGAGGGGGGCTGAGGCGGAAATGTTAGTCAGAAGGCTAAAGCGATAGGAAAGTAGTGCAACGGGGCCATCATGACATACGAAAGTATGTGTCACTTCTGTACTCGAATAGGGATCCCCACATAACGTGATCACCGACCATAACAGCGACGCTAATCTAAAAGACTGTGTCAACTTATTCCCACCCATCCCTGTGTCTTTACTTGTCATGCTTATTTGCCGAATTCGGCGTTTATACTTGTCTGACGGTGATAGGATCCAGGTACGACACAAACTTTCAATGTCATAGATGCATCCAATGTTGCTTGAAGGGTAAAGCTGTGTAATAAAGGCAGGAAACAAAGACATGAATTCAGGGCTCCCAATCATCGACTACATCTCTTCTCTTCCCTAGGAATGGCTTCATACGACTCATTCAGTAACACA